>NW_027271784.1:0-15000 GCF_040938485.1 Diadema antillarum | reverse complement strand
GTATTCTGGTGGTGTGTGTGATCCTTTTTCTGTTACACATAACAGGATAAGTGGTCATTTGCAATACACTGTAGTATAAGAACAACTGATAATTTACCAAAAGGTTCAAGTAGAGACTGTGAAATGACATGAGAAAACAGTCATTCAGTGATGTCAGAATGCATAATAGTTACAAACACATTTTGAAACTATTAGTCTCCACTTTTTGGTTTAAAAAAAAAAATACCCCTTGCTATAATGTGAAGTGAAATGCTGCTTCGTTTCAGACTAATTTGCCATAAATCAGGAGCATGCTAGTTTAATTTTTTTGAGACCTTTGTTACACTGCACCTTAGTTATTTGCATGATCATACCTATTATTAAAAAAAAAAGAACTCTTTGATTTCGTTATGTATAGTAAGCATCTTGTTTTTGTTTGTATTTCATTTGCTATTTCATATGTAAGAGCACCATGAGCATCATTATTGATGGACTTTCAGCGCTTTATAAGAGGCCACTATTATTATTATCATTATTATTATTCCCAATATGTATATTACTTACAATCTTTTTGATCCCATAAGTAAAAATCAGAAATATTTGCAGCATGAATTTTTCACACATTGTAGCTGAGAGCCTTTTTTAGAGCTTGAGACTTTTGTGAATTGTCACTGGCATTCAATGTACTGTGCAGACAATACCTTTGCATGCATTTTACTATCACGAGTCCCAGCTCCTTGCGGGGGGGGGGGGGGGGGGGGGGGGGGGGGGGGGGGGGAGTTTCATGGACATGAAAATGCATAGTTTTACAGCAGCAGGATAGCACAAACATGGATGGGCAGTATATATTTCTGATCTAATTCAACAAGAGCACCAACCCAAACAGAGTATTTTCAGACTATGTACCCATTGCATATAACATATTACAATTAAATCTCCTCAACCATATTAGATAAAATTGAGAAGCAAAACCTTGAGATAGATTTTAAGTCCAAATTTGCCAGGATTTGTATGCCATTTAGTCAATGTTTGCTTCTTTGTAGTAAGTACTGGTTATACCACATCCCATGTGATGGAAGACAGATAAAAGATTCAAATAATCTTCACCATTTAGTCACATGTAGTATGGAATGTGATGTCATTACTTCACTGAGCTTGCTTTGCTAGCTCTGTTTGCTGGTCTAGATAGACTCATACGTTGGGCCACTTGAAGTGGTCGGCATTCTTCTTTCATCACCACAAATACAAGTGCAGATGTAGACAAAACCATCCCTGATGAGACCTGGTAATGATGACCAAAACTCGTAGTGTGGTATCGTCTTGGTTCCACTCTCAAACTTGAAGAAGAAGAGGTATATGAAGCCTGCATTATAGTGGAAAGAATATACATCATAATTTCACCATACTACAAGAATATACACATGACAAGCATGACCATTTTTATCCCTACATGTTCATGTATTGATATCCTCAAAACATCAGCTCATTAATTCTAAAGTGTTGTATAAATACAGCTGTACCTACAATAATACAATGCATATAATGTATGCATCCAATTCCTTCTTTCACTATACTGACTGCTACTCAATGTCACTGATGAGAATCAATGATGAACATAATCCTTATAATGCTATTAAATGTCGAGAGTAAAATATAACAGCAAAAAAAAAAAGAAGAAGAATATACATGCAAAGATTGTGGGCTGTCCACAATAAATTTGTTAATGTACATGTCAATTCTGACATGACATCCCCTCTGCCATGCCGAAAGTTGCAAACTACATAAGTGGGCCAAAGCAAAACATGTACAGCACACAGACGAAGCATTGTGCACTGGACTAATCCAGGATGCCATTGGCCTCATGTTGATTGTTCAGTCTAAATGAATGATGTTTGATCATCCATAAAATAAAATTCATTATAAATATCTTTCTTAATGAACTGATTTGTCAATGTCTGTTTCACCACCACCCCCATGTTGTGCTATGGGTGGCATGACCATAGTTGATTCTGTTTATGATTAAAAAGCACATGGTGAAAGGAGATCGTTTGAAGAGAGTCTACATCTTGCTGGTGTCATTTCTTGCCTGACGCCTCACCGCATGCTGTACATGTTGCACATTTATGCACTAAACGTAGTTTGCATGTTATCGTAGTATGATTAGGACATCATAGCAACTATAATTAAAGTATATAGAGAGTCACTGTGTGCATACCTCCTACAAAGTAGACAAAGACGACCACCACAAAGATGATGCATATAATCCCACCAGGTGTTAAGCCCTTGGATGTAGATACTGGCTTCAGGCAGGCAAAAGGTGACCTAAGCTGGAAGAGATACACAGACTTTGTGCTTTGGCGGAACAAAAGCTGTGATATCCCAGTGTCGTCACAATACAGCTGGACTGTCGTGTTGACTGATTCATTACCACTTTTGCCTGTCAAAAGAATGAGCATAATAACCAACATTTACAATAAATGGTCAAACATTGTACATGACCTGACAAAGAAATATTTCTAGAAATTTAGAAGTACCCAGTGGAAGCTGAATTGGACTTGTTGGACTGAAATCCAAATTGAGAAGACAAATACAGCTATCACACATTCTATAAAATAACATACGAAATAAGTTAACATTAAAGATTACTAGGAACAACATGTAGAGCTATGGTTACTTGATTGCATTGTTCCTCTTGACATATGATAGAATACTGAGAAATGTAGAACCAACAATGCTAAAGGCATCTTTTTGCTGGCTGGTATTCACATTCAGTTATTGAAGAGAAATAATGTTAAGTATCACTTTATTGTACTTTGATATGTTGAAACATCGAGACAAGGTGAACCTGATAATCACAGTAGATAAACCAGTGTGTATCTTACAATGTGCTTGGTAAGCTGAAAATAATTTCATCTTTTGTCATACAATTGTCTCAGTTATCTTCAAAGCCATGGAGTTTGCCCTGGTAAACAGAATACTGTGCAAAAGCGATACTTTCTTTGTGACCATTATGATGTTACAAGAATATCATTTTGCAAAATCACATTTTCAGGAAATATCTTTAGCTGACAAAGTACTTATTCTGAAACATGCTTGAAGTAAAAACAGAATAAAATAGAACATAAAATAATTACTCTGTTCACAACAATTCTAAATACATTATGAAATGCATACATGCACATATTATCAAAATTGGGATTCATTCTCTTGAATTAATTTGATGAAATACAGTTGGTCATTTTCCAAGGATTTAGTTGATGATAGATGTGTTTTTCACTTATGTTCCCCCTGTAAATGTGATTAGTGAGAATAGTGTTTCAAAACATTGGTTATGGCCCCAAGATTTCAGCATAAACCTTCCCTTAGTCTTGCCATTGTGACAAAAGTCTTATTATTATGATAAAAGTCTTACCACTGTGACAAAAGTCTTCACAATCATTGTGATAAAAGTCTCACCATTGTGATAAAAGTCTTACCATTGTGATAAACAATCCTCATTGGTGTGGATGTGTCTGGGATGTAGATGAAGCTGGAGGTTGAATGAATGCCAAGGTTGGAATAAACATTGTCGCTCTCCTTACAAACAGCCACATCGTTACACTGTGACGAGGGTGACACCTTGCTAAAGTCTCTACAGGGATCATACATGTATGTGACAGTCGGTGTCTCAGCCGGTATGATGGTGAAGAATGGAGCAGCCGTTCCCTCTACCATTGGCCCTAAGTCGTAGTAGCCACTATTATCGCTCAGGGTGCAGCGACAGTTTGTCTCTTTCTGGCAGACAACCTGGGCATCCACTGTCAGAATGGATACTAAAGACAGGAGAGTGAAGAATACAGCATGCAGCCACCGTTTGATGGCTGTAGACTTCCACAGACACGATGCATGTACTGATCCCATGCTCTCCTAGTGGGCTACTCTTTCAGAGAACTATACGCCAGGAATCTGTAGGATTAAATGGATAACAATTAAAAAATACTGTTATATTCACACTCATGCTCATGTGTGTCATTTTGACAAGTGATATCAAACAAGAAAACACATAGCCTAACCTTCAACTCCTTTGGCTTTGGAAGAATGTGTATGCACTTGCCAATACCTTGACTTGAGTAAACATTCTCTTCATTCTCTTTTCTTTTCTTAATCTTCACAGATCATTTATATGGTTGATAATCGACAAGACACAATACCTGGACGTTGTTGCCTTTACTCTAGACATCAACATTCTTGGCAAAGACTTGTCAGAATATTAGACATATGTACAGGGTACAACCTTCAACAACTTGCAAGAACTTTTTAGTTCTCTTGGATTTGGAAAATACAGGGAGTTTTAAAAAAATACCTTATTTGTATATTCATTATATACTACTTACTAGATACACTGTACCTGCATATCGAGGCACAAGCCATTTTGTTGCAAATTGTAATTAATGTTAATCGTACATACAGTCATGCTTCTTTTCCAAATGGCAATGTGTAGTAGGCCTACTACAGTACCATTCAGACTGCTGAGACAAGATGGCGCTCACTAGCTGTATTTCCGTGCAACATCTGTATCATATCATGTACAATGTACTTAATTTTTTCTTTCTTTTTCTTGTTTTTTTTTTTTCTTTCCCGTTAGACGTTAGCACCACTAGCAGTGCAGTGTTCGCAGTCTCGTCCCTCGTATGCTTGATCCTGCGACCGCGACCGGAACAGCCAGCGGTTGGCAGCCGGCGCCAGTGCAGTCCCCATACACAACGCGACGGGAGGGTTCGGGAGTAAAGCGCGTGGATGAATAGACACTGAGATTGTCGTACTCTTATCTTCGAGAGTTGGATATCTGCTCAGCTTAATTTACATCCTCTGTGGAAGGAACGAAAAATGCAAAAATAATTACTAGATATGAAATCTTTTCCGAGGCCTACTTACCTCTTCCGTCAGGAGATAACCAGGCGACACTAATCACTCTCGGTCTCTTTAGTTGCTCGTCTATATGCCCGTACATTAGTGTGGTATGGACCACTACGAGTTACTGACTACTAGTAGTGTGTGTGTGTGCATATTATGCATAATACTAAAAGTACATGTACAGTAGTTATGGTCATGTGATTCGGTGCTCGCCCAAAGTTTGAGCGTCCGGTGTTCACGATCACTGTCATCCTACACTCCGATCCGTCTTGCATGTGATTCAGCACCAAAAAGATTGTAGGTCTGTACCACGACACACTGTACAAGGACTTACAAAAGCACCACTGTAATGCCTGGTTAACTGAAAAAGTGTGAGATATTCCGAATTTTGATAGCAGTGGCGGATCGGGCCTGTCTTATAAAGACTTGTGATAGAAATCAATCACAAGTTTTTTGAGAGCTGCAATGCAAGTTGCGATTGATTTGGGGACTTGTGATTGATTTGAAGGCTTTAATTGTAAGACGCGCCAGCCTCTTTACATATATATATAATGTATGTAAATATAAATAAATAAATAAATATATATATATATATATATATATATATATATATATATATATATATATATGGGGGTGGTTTAAAACAAACGATAAAAAAAGAAAAAACTGGTGGGGGTGGCGCTGGCGCCCCCTTTAATTTTGTAAAGGCGCCTCCCCTTTACGGAATTCCTGGATCCTCCCCTGACTGGCCTGAGTAGGAATAATGAGCATTTCAAAGCAGTCATATCTCAAGCACAATAAATGCGGCTCCGATGGAAAATGAACAAACATACAAACAGACAAATTAACCAAAACAAATTCCCTGCACTGGGAACCGTGAGCTGGGCCTTCGAGCAAAGAATCTGTTATCCACTATACTTTCCTCTACCCGCCTATAATATTATTTTCTTCCAGGGAGGTGGGATTTCCACCATTCTGGTCCTTCACACAAAACAATGCCTGTTGTAAAGGTGTTACCTTCATCTGAGCAACGGTGATGAATTTGTAATTTGCTGAGATACTGACTTTTCCATATATATCCTCAAAAGGAGAAGAAGAAGATCACGGGACTAAGTAAATCACCTCAGAAGAGTTATTATGAGGTGCTGATGTCATGTGATTTTGATTGATTGATTGCATTAATGCCATTCGCGACATTTAGACTCTACAACACATTGTGAAGTCACAGTGTAAAACAACATCACGAAAATAGGCAGAACATTGAGTGAACTAAAATAATGTCATTTGGTAGAGCTAGACTAGAGTTAGGGTTAGGGTACCCTATATTGTTCTCCATGCATTAGTAGAAGAGCTCCTGTAGGTCCTAAGATCATTGACCCTATAAACATCTATCGGCAAAAAAAAAAATGAAAAATACATCAAAAATCCATAAAAAGATAGCCTTAAGATCAGCCCTATATCTATCTGCCAAAAAATAAAAAATACTTCAAAAATTCATAAAAAAACTCCCGGATCACTACCAAAATTTCATCTTTTGTTCCTTTTATTATCAACTTTCCTGCAAGTTTCATCTAAACCCATTTACAACTTTTTAAGGTATTTTGCAAACGAACAAACAAACAAACCGATGCCGACAAGAACATAACCTCCATTGCGGAGGTAATTAGATGGTTAAGGGAATTACCCTATCAAGCACTATAATGAACTGATATCACTTTGAAAGTTCAGTTCAAATTTCATATTTCCACTTACTCGATGAGATTACAAAATGATTGGCAGTATAAAAACAAGAATACAAAATATATACAACCATATCTTCTGATTAAAGAAGAAGAAGAAGGAAAAACATACTTAACACAAATGCATATGGTCATATCATCTGAGGATTCCTATATCACAAGTAAATATCAGAAATATGATGGGGCTTATACATAAAAGCTATAACGCTTGTAAAACTGTAGGTTCCCAAATTCACAGGTATGGAATTATACGGAGAACGGATATGTTTATCTTGACCAACTAAGATTATACCAGTACAAAAATCAATATAAAGAATGAACTAATGAAGCACATGAATATCGCTACACAAACCAGACTGTACGGATCTCGGTACGGCCATAAGTGGGAGTCGAGCCTTCATTGCAAGTTGTTGTCTAAAATAATTAACAAAAAAGCAACAAACAGTATATTGACATCAGCTAGATTATAGCCAGAATGCAAAAGAAGAAGAAAAAGAAAAAGAAAAAGGTGCTTCAAAAGGGTCAATAAATATATAATATATAGATGTACATAATTATGTAATTATATATATCATATCTATCTAAGCCCTTAGTGTACTGTATTCAGTTAATTTATAGGGTCATTTTAACCCGTGAAAAAGCAAAGCAACGCACGCACACACACACACACACACAAACAAACCCTCACAGTAACAGAAACGACAGCAAAACACCACCACCACCACAACAACTGCAACGGGGGTCTCGGAACTTTTTTCAGGGAGGGGGAATGTAAGGACGGAACTTTGGTAATTCATGGTTTAAGATTTTTTTTTTTTTTTTTTAGGGGGGGGGTGCAAGCCTAAAAGTGTACGTGTGTATTTGGAGGGGGTGGAGAAAGGGGAAGAGAAGAGGGCTGTAGCCCCCTCCATCCCCAATTCTGCGACCCTTGAACAACGACAACAACAACAAGAACAACAAGAAAAACAACAAAAACAACAAAACAAAAACAACAATTTACAACAACAACAACAGCAGCAGCAGCAGCAGCAGCAGCAGCTGCCACCACTACAACTACAAAATCAGGAAAAAAAAGGACAAGTTGTTCGTATCGTAACTTTACGAACAGCTTTATGAAACAGGGCCCAGTTTTTGTCTAAAGCATGCAGGTCCTATGACGTAGTGCCAATCATGTAGGTGGGACTTTCCCTTTCTACTTTTACGTCTGCCTAGTCTAATTTGCCAGCCGTCTGTGAATTTTTGCGCACTACTTGCAGGGATTCTGTAGCTGCTTTGCGTCAGTTATGCACTAGAATGTTTCTTCCTTGAGTCCAGTAGTGCAAAACATTATGAAAAGATCAGGATGTGTAGCCAATGCCATACCCATGGTGCCCCTGATGACGAAAAACGTGGAGACTGGATGAAAAATTAATGATTCCTCGCCTCTGCGCTGGGGTAGTAACTTGTAAGAGACTCCAGAGGGCAGGACACGCTGAAACCAGGGAGGTGACGTGAGTCACCTCCCTGGTGAACAACCCGCTCTGCTGCCCTCGTACCCACCGGTCACCCACAGAACGCTGGATGCCCTCGGCCTCGAGCTCGACCTGTACCTGCTAGTTAGCTGCAACGCTAGTCTAGCGTTTTTCATGCAAGCAGCTCGCTAGCAAGCTACGACGCCAGAGCTCAGGGCAGTCAAACAGCTGCAAGTTTTGCAAGGCTGAGCCGCGTGTGATCCAACAACACTGAATCTGAGAGGATTGAGGCTGAAGCGAAACGTAACTTGTCGATTTTTTTTCTAATCCAGTTCTCTCGGGCCTCTCGATTGAGCGAGCGAGGAAGCGACCCGAGATCAACCAGACGCAATGGTAGGCTATAGACAAACTTGACCGAAAGATCGGTCTGTATCTGTCCGTCGGGGAATGTTCCGCGGAGACTGCGTCTGGCTTCACGGATCCCCTCCGTATACAGAGGACAGCGTTAATGGCAAAATACAAAAGAGTCCTCCGGACAGACGGATCTTTCTGTCTATAGACAAACTAGACCCAGTACTCGCTGACTAAAATTGCCAGGAATAACAAAATGCAAACCTACACGAGTCTACTCAGCTCATGAAGTTGATCGTCGCCGCAAGAAGAGTGTTTTCTCTGTTTCACACTTTAAAGTTACCACACAGTTATTGGTATGTGGGACTGAGATTAATTATCGCTTGGCTAGGGATTTTCACAGCTGATTGAAATAACTTTCATAGATTTCTGTGACGATATTTATTCCAACTGGACATTAGGAAAAGTTATCCACATAGACATGATAGACAAACAACAGCAGGTAGACTGAGTAGCACTTTTGGGTAGCTGGGCTGGGCTTGTACAGTCAATTTGCTGCATATCTCTCGAATGGAATTGCTCAAAAGCGAGTAATTATGAGACAGAGACTGATCTGAAGAGAGACATCATAAAACTGTGGCGGATCCAGGGCCAGGGGGCACACCCCCTTTATTTTTTGTTAAAACAAAACAAATATAAAAAGAAAGATGGAGGGGGCATATGCACCCTCCTCTTGATCGAATTAATCTATATGTAAAGGTGCCCCCCCCCCCCCCTTGCGGAATTCCTGGATGATCTGCTCCTGCTGTATATAAAAAGATGAACAAGCAGAGGCTAATTTACTATTCAACAAAAGACGTCTGTCCAACAACACTGTAGATCTTGAAAACAGGCGCAAATTAACAATAACGTGTGCTAGAAGTTAAAGTTTGCTCCATGGTGTTTGCTTGAGATCTTTTTATTCTATATGTATGTTATTGTTGTATATAGGCTACCTGGATGGATCAAGCTGTTGGTATGGGGATGCTGTCATTTGCAGGCATGGTGTTTGTCTACTACACATTCTGGATCATAGTCTTGGTGAGTAGACCCATTTCTACTGTAAAAGTGGATATTTTCGCACGACTAATTTTTCATGCTCAGCCAGGCAAGAAGAGTTTCGCATGTTTTTAACTCCGTGTAATCAAGACATCAACTACTGAAACATACAGCGAGCAAAAATATTTGAGTGCTTTTATTTTTGTGCTAGTTTCTGGTTGCACGAAATGAGCGAAAATTTCAACACCGTGAAAATGTCCACTTTTACAGTGATTGTGCAGCTCTCTGAAAATATGTGCTCCTCCCCCCCCCCCCTTTTGACAATTCTATAGTTTACAGTCTCATTCATCCAGACATGTTAATCAAGCTGAGTGATAAAACCCAAGACATATTGGCTCTACTAGCATGGTTGTTAGATTGGTGTCTTTTTTTTTCATATTGGTCAAAATAAGAGGTACAGTTTGTAGATTTTAATACAACGTAGTTTCATATCTGTTTGAAAACAGGAATGAAAGTCTAAACAGTGAAATGAGTGTTCTTCCATATGTATTTTTATTTCATGTAGGGCCTACTCTCGGACTGATTAGGAAAGCCACCTGAAAAGGCAACAAATAACAAATACAATTGTATGTGAAAGTCATAGGAAACAATTAAACATCTGTAAACTTTATGTTGGTTGTAACCCATGTGATTGTCAGTTGTCTGATTACAAAGCAGCAATGCTTGTGAAATACTCGTTAGATTCCAGGGATGGATCCAGGAATTCCATAAAGGGGAGGCGCCTTTACAAAACTAAGGGGGGGGGGGGGAGGTGCACGTGCCCCCACCATTTTTTCTTTTTATTTCTTTTTTTAAAACGAAAAAATAAAGAAGGGGCGCGCACATGGTACGCCCCCCTCTGGATCCACCACTGGATTCCCTATGTCATATGATAATATTTCTTGATTTGTACAATATAAAGATACATTGACTTTAAAACAGTGCAACATGAAACTGTCCCATCATTTTGAAGATTGTTCTCAAGACCATCTTCGAAACAAGTTTTGAATCTTGAATGTTTTGATACAGTCAGTTCGTTGTTTCATGTAAATTGACTGTGAAATATTGGTTAATTACCTTTTGGCAAGATTGAACTGAAGCGCCAGTGTTTAAGTTCATATGATACAGCCTTTACTGAACTCTCACTTTCATTTCTGATGTCCCATTTTCTCCTCTTCTTTTCAGCCATTCATCGAAGCTGATCAAATTGTTCATCAGCTTTTCCCTCCAAGAAAGTATGCAGTGATTGTTCCCTTTGTAGCTGGTGGTGTAGCGTTACTCATTGTTGGTAAGTGAAATCAGAGCAGATCATGGAGACAGTGTGGTGCACATATCTACAGGGGTGATGGAACATTTTACAGGATGGAACCGTTGGAATTTCATGGGTGTTGTGATAATTTTACTCCAATTTTATGTCAAGTTTTTTTCAGACTTATTTTATTTAGAAATGTATTTACTTTTTTAATGTGCTGCTGTCCCAGTCCCTCAATCCCCTAGTTCTGTGGCCCTTGATTCATATACTTAGAAAGATCATATCTTCTAGCAGGGCTGCCAACTCTCACGCATTGAGCGTGAGACTCACTCATTTTGGTCCTTTCTCACTCTAAAACTTTATTTCATTTACATGCATTTCTATTGATCTCACTCATTTTGACTGCTAAATTATAGCATTGGCCTATGGGAGTCTCACTCTCAACTAGTTTCCAGTGTTGGCAGCCCTGACTAGGCATACCACAAAACAGCAACAAATAAACTTATACCTAAGTGCAATAGTCATCTTTTGTCGTAAAGCAATAAAATTTCATATTTAGATAGGAATCAGCAGAAAGTTTAGCATTGATATACAATGTATTGATTATGAATGTCCAGATATGATTGTGACTATAACTGTAACTATAACTATAACTCAGGGCCGCCCACTTTTTTTTTTCACCATACAAAGGAATACATATGGTGTCACCACTTTGGTGTCACCACATGTTATGAGTCTTATTTGTCCAGGTATACAAGAGTATTCAAGCCTGAATACACTGTAGAATGTTGCAAAAATTACAATTTTAAAACAAAATGTATCAACTTGCCTGTTATATGATTTACAAAAAATGAATATAGAATACAAGAATATTGAAAAAAAAAAAAGATATTGTGCTTTTATTTGATGCATGTTATTCTATAAAATGCAAATTTTGGAGGTGCCCCATCCAAATACCCACCCTGGCCTAGCTACAAATGTAGGGTTAGTATCTGAATACAGATTTGTTTATTTGTACACTCTCTTAAAAGAGAGCATCTATCAAAATTCTTGTTGTACTGACTTGTACAAGTCCTCAATAAACTGCCTCCATGGTGTGGTGACTCTCAACACAAAATCTCTTCATGTACATCATGTGCTGTGAATAAGATTATCTGAATCAGCAACTTTCGAATTGAAAATACTTCTGACTGTTTCTCTTTTCTTGGTCTTTTCTAGGTCATGTCATCCTCTTCATGATGTTCTTCACAAAGCCCAAGAAGTCATAGCGATTCTTCAAATGTTATACATTTTAATATTCAAGGGATCTGCCAAGAGAGTACATGTACCTGATATTTTTAATATCTGTTGCAATATTGTAAATAATGAAGCTTTACTATTTCACATAGTTCAACAACACAAACCGATACACACACACACACACACACACACACACACACACACACACACTTCAGGGTGGCGGGAGATAGAATCTAACCTCCCTGCACACTGTGAAATGCACATGGTATTGCGAGATTTTTTTTTCATACCAACACATGCATTGGTACAGAGTGAGGTGCTGCAAGCAGCTTTTCACATTATAAATGAATGCACACACAAAGACAGATGTACATGTACATGTGTATATGCAAAACAGTAATAACCAGTGTAGAAGTGGCTTGCAGTACTTCAAACATATGATGATTCATTGGACTGGCCTTTTCCTGTAAATATTCAGGAATAGATGTGATTTCATAATGATACATGTATGAGTACTGAAAGAATTCACCAATGGGACAACCAACTTACTGAGGAATGGACAAGAGGTTTTCCCTCTGAGTCTATCTTGACCCAGGTGTATGAACTGGTTACCTGGCAACATTGTGTAATGGCAGGACCCTCTAGAAGATACAGAAAAGGCCATCAGTGGTAATATATGTAATAACTTAGTCTGTCATTGTAGTGATGAGCATAATATTGTGACTTATCAACGTGCTACTAACTGTGATGAAATCGGAGACTAAATTTAACAAGCCTTGAAATGAGATGATTTGTCTAAAAAACTGAAAATACTTGAGTGGAAAAAGCTTGATATCTTCATTTTAACATTCTGTCCAAATGTCAGAGGTTTAGAATGTTCTAAAATTTGAAACTTGTCAGGTTTTTTTTTTTTTCTAGGCAAATTGCCAAAATCTTTTAATATCTTGAGCTGTTGGATGGAGTTCACAAGGGTAGTTTAAAACAGGCTTGACTGTCAATACAGCCAACTCCCATTTTAACAAAGTCCTCACAGTTTTCTTTCTTTTGAATCGAAATTTCATTATGTAGTTAGATAGCAAAGTTTACAAAGATGTGTAGATGTAGTTTTGGGACATGGATTTGTACTTTGTTGTAACAAGAATTTTGTTATAACCACATTCATTATAAAGGGAGTGCACTGTTTTCTCCAAAGAGTGTGAATCTGCTCGCTAGCTTCCTAACTGTGAGTGTGATTTTTGTATTTGAAAATGGAATGGGAGAAATTATGTTTCACTGGAAAGTCTAAAGAATTAAAAATACCAAATCAGGAAATCCATGTTGGACTTCTATCAATCTGTGCATTGATTCAGTTTTTGTGTCTGATAGATGCTACATGTATTGTACAGGAGATGTAACATTAATTGCCAGAATATCCCTATTTGAAATGCTCAGTTGAATAATAAATACATTGTACAAATAATTACATTTTCTCTCTGTTTTTTTTCTGAAAACGAATGTTGCCTGAAATACTTCAATAGCCAACACTTCTTCAGTCTTGATTTTTCTTTTGCAACTAAAGTCAAAAGCAAACAAACAAACAATGATCTTTGTATGCACACAGAAAATTGATGAAAACTGATGAAAGAGTGTAATCTTGTTAGCCTGAACTAATCATAGTTTTACAACAATGATTATACTTGTGTCATGTTATACACTGTATCCCAGAAATATATGGCTTACATGTACATGTACGTACATGCCTTTTCTTTACTGTACATGTGTTACAAGTGACCATTGATAAAATTTGGACAAAGACATATATTTTTAAATGGAAACCATGTCATCTTTGTCTCTTTTCTTCATTCTATTTGTTTTGTATTAAATTCTGCTGTTGTTCATGTCTTCATACATCACTGACAATCATCACTCAGCTGAACAACCACACATTCCAACATCATGGGGCATTACAATCTTGACGTGGGTTCCAAGCTGAATGCATTTATGTCAAAGAGTATAGAGGCTACGCTAAGAGGGCGTACTCTCGCGATTTCGCACGCAAACGGGTGTAATACGCCATGGAGCCCAACGGCGGCCATTTTAGTACATGTAATAATACCTTAACACGTAAGCCTATGGGGCAAACCCTACCTTCCTTTCATGTTCTTCATTTTAAGGAAACACACAGCGGTGAAATTGTGCTTCAGACCTCAAATTATCAGCAGAAGTATATTTTCTGTCGATACGTCAAAAAATTTGAAGAAATGTCATTACTTTTTAATTTGTAGTCCCTCAAAGTTTGTTTTTGAGCTGACAAACGCCGTCTATCTCTTTCTCCCTCGGGCTACTTTAGCTCAAACTTTGTGGGACTGCATATTGGAAATAAATGACATTTCTTCAATTGCATTTCATGATTAGACAGGAATGATACTTCTGTATGACAAAACGAGGTCCTAAGTACATCTCTTCCCCTGTATGCCCCCTAAAAATGGGGAAAAATGAAAGGGAGACAGAAATAACTACTATAACGACACTGCTATTATCACGTAATATACGCCCTCTATCGGTCTGTTAGCTAATGGCGTCCGTATTTCGCCCATGAGCGTACTATGCGGATTCGCGGAAGTAAGCCCTCTTTTGAATAGCGTAGCTTCTAAACTCTTTGATTTATGTTACACACACCTTGGCTCGCCATAAGGTGGCGTTATTTCTATAACACTGTTGAGTAGGGACAAAAAAAAAAGTTTCATATAGGCATATTCACAGAGGACAACCAATGCATTTCTGTATGTCATGTTCTATGAGGTATGTTTCTTTTCCATCAATTCTGGCTTTCAGTTCCTGGAAGGCAAAGTGTGAAACAGTCTTATTTCTGTCTGAATAACTTTAAAATACTGATCAGCCACATTTTAGGATTTGAGACTGCGAGCATAATTGCATTTGAACAACAACCAATAAAAAAACAAGGCAAGAAATGTTAATGTCAAGATTAAGTGTACGAAAGTACCTATAGGCCCTACATGGCAATTATGAGTCAATGACA